>NC_092728.1:96067692-96072692 GCF_047496885.1 Scyliorhinus torazame | reverse complement strand
CTCACACACACACACACACTCACACACCTACACGCTCTCACACACCCACTCTCACACACCTGCATGCTCTCACACACCTGCATACTCTCACACACCTGCATGCTCTCACACACCCACACTCTCACACACACTCTCACACACCTGCATGCTCTCACACAGCTACACGCTCTCACACACCCACACTCTCACACACCTGCATGCTCTCACACACCTGCATGCTCTCACACACCTGCATGCTCTCACACACCCACACTCTCTCACACACACACACACTCTCACACACCTGCATACTCTCACACACCTGCATGCTGTCGCACACCCACTCTCTCACACACACACACACACACTCTCACACACACACACACTCTCACACACCTGCATGCTCTCACACACCCACACTCTCACACACCCACTCTCACACACCTGCAAACTCTCACACACCTACACGCTCTCACACACACACACACACTCTCACACACCCACTCTCACACACCTACACGCTCACACACACACTCTCACACACCCACTCTCACACACCTGCATGCTCTCCCACACACCCACTCTCACACACACACACTCTCACACACCTGCTTGCTCTCACACAGCTACATGCTCTCACACACCCACACACACTCTCACACACCTGCATGCTCTCACACCTGCATGCTCTCACACACCTACACGCTCTCACACACCCACTCTCACACACCTGCATGCTCTCACACACCTGCATACTCTCACACACCTGCATGCTCTCGCACACCCACACTCTCACACACACACACTCACACTCTCACACACACACACACTCTCACACACCTACATGCTCTCACACACCTGCATGCTCTCACACAGCTACACGCTCTCACACACCCACACACACTCTCACACACCTACATGCTCTCACACACCTACACGCTCTCACACACCCACACTCTCACACACCTGCATGCTCTCACACACCTGCATACTCTCACACACCTGCATGCTCTCACACACCCACACTCTCACACACACACACACTCTCACACACCCACTCTCACACACCTGCATGCTCTCACACACCTGCATACTCTCACATACCTGCATGCTCTCGCACACCCACACTCTCTCACACACACACTCTCACACACCTGCATGCTCTCACACACCTACACACTCTCACACACACACACACTCTCACACACACACACACTCTCACACACACACACACTCTAACACACCTGCATGCTCTCACACACCCACACTCTCACACACACACACACACACACTCTCACACACCTGCATACTCTCACACACCTGCATGCTCTCGCACACCCACACTCACACACACTCTCACACACCTGCATGCTCTCACACACCCACACTCTCACACACACACACACACACTCTCACACACCTGCATACTCTCACACACCTGCATGCTCTCACACACCCACACTCTCACACACACACACACTCTCACACACACACACACTCTCACACACACACTCTCTCACATACCTGCATGCTCTCACACACCCACACTCTCACTCACTCACACACACACACACACACACACACACACAGTCTCACACAGCTACATGCTCACACACCTGCATGCTCTCACACAGCTACACACTCTCACACACCCACACTCTCACACACCTGCATGCTCTCACACAGCTACACGCTCTCACACACCCACACTCTCTCACACACCTGCATACTCTCACACACCTGCATGCTCTCACACACACACGCTCTCACACACACACACACTCTCACACACACACTCTCACATACCTGCATGCTCTCACACACCCACACTCTCTCACACACACACACAGTCTCACACACCTGCATGCTCTCACGCACCCACACTCTCTCACACACACACACACACACTCTCACACACCTGCATACTCTCACACACCTGCATGCTCTCACACACCCACACTCTCACACACACACACACTCTCACACACCCACTCTCACACACCCACTCTCACACACCTGCATGCTCTCACACACCTGCATACTCTCACACACCTGCATGCTCTCACACAGCTACACGCTCTCACACACCCTCTCTCACACACCTGCATGCTCTCACACACCTGCATACTCTCACACACCTTCATGCTCTCACACATCCACACTCTCACACACACACTCTCACACACACTCTCACACACCTGCATGCTCTCACACACCCACACTCTCACACACACACACACACACACTCTCACACACCTACACGCTCTCACACACCCACTCTCACACACCTGCATGCTCTCACACACCTGCATACTCTCACACACCTGCATGCTCTCACACACCCACACTCTCACACACACACAATCTCACACACACTCTCACACACCTGCATGCTCTCACACACCCACACTCTCACACACCCACACTCTCACACACACTCTCACACAGCTACATGCTCACACGCCTGCATGCTCTCACACACACCCACACTCTCTCACACACACACACTCTCACATATCTGCATGCTCTCACACACCCACACTCTCACACACACACACTCTCACACACACCTGCATGCTCTCACACACCCACACTCTCACACACACACACACACACTCACACACCTACACGCTCTCACACACCCACTCTCACACACCTGCATGCTCTCACACACCTGCATACTCTCACACACCTGCATGCTCTCACACACCCACACTCTCACACACACTCTCACACACCTGCATGCTCTCACACAGCTACACGCTCTCACACACCCACACTCTCACACACCTGCATGCTCTCACACACCTGCATGCTCTCACACACCTGCATGCTCTCACACACCCACACTCTCTCACACACACACACACTCTCACACACCTGCATACTCTCACACACCTGCATGCTGTCGCACACCCACTCTCTCACACACACACACACACACTCTCACACACACACACACTCTCACACACCTGCATGCTCTCACACACCCACACTCTCACACACACACTCTCACACCTGCATGCTCTCACACACCTACACGCTCTCACACACCCACACTCTCACACACCTGCATGCTCTCACACAGCTACACGCTCTCACACACCCACTCTCACACACCTGCATGCTCTCACACGCCTGCATACTCTCACACACCTGCATGTTCTCACACACCCACACTCTCACACACCTGCACGCTCTCACACACCCACACTCTCTCACACACCCACACTCTCACACACCTGCATGCTCTCACACGCCTGCATACTCTCACACACCTGCATGTTCTCACACACCCACACTCTCACACACCTGCACGCTCTCACACACCCACACTCTCTCACACACCCACACTCTCACACACCTGCATGCTCTCACACACCTACACGCTCTCACACACACACACTCTCACACACCTGCATGCTCTCACACACCTACACGCTCTCACACACCCACACTCTCACACACCTGCATGCTCTCACACAGCTACACGCTCTCACACACCCACTCTCACACACCTGCATGCTCTCACACGCCTGCATACTCTCACACACCTGCATGTTCTCACACACCCACACTCTCACACACCTGCACGCTCTCACACACCCACACTCTCTCACACACCCACACTCTCACACACCTGCACGCTCTCACACACCTACACGCTCTCACACACACACACTCTCACACACCTGCATGCTCTCACACACCTACACGCTCTCACACACCCACACTCTCACACACCTGCATGCTCTCACACACCTTCATGCTCTCACACACCCACACGCTCTCACACACCCACTCTCACACACCTGCATGCTCTCACACACCTACACGCTCTCACACACCCACTCTCACACACCTACACGCTCTCACACACACACACACTCTCACACACCCACTCTCACACACCTGCAAACTCTCACACACCTACACGCTCTCACACACACACACTCTCACACACCCACTCTCACACACCTACACGCTCACACACACACACTCTCACACACCCACTCTCACACACCTGCATGCTCTCCCACACACCCACTCTCACACACACACACTCTCACACACCTGCTTGCTCTCACACAGCTACATGCTCTCACACACCCACACACACTCTCACACACCTGCATGCTCTCACACCTGCATGCTCTCACACACCTACACACTCTCACACACACACTCTCACATACCTGCATGCTCTCGCACACCCACACTCTCACACACACACACTCACACTCTCACACACACACACACTCTCACACACCTACATGCTCTCACACACCTGCATGCTCTCACACAGCTACACGCTCTCACACACCCACACACACTCTCACACACCTACATGCTCTCACACACCTACACGCTCTCACACACCCACACTCTCACACACCTGCATGCTCTCACACACCTGCGTACTCTCACACACCTGCATGCTCTCACACACCCACACTCTCACACACACACACACTCTCACACACCCACTCTCACACACCTGCATGCTCTCACACACCTGCATACTCTCACATACCTGCATGCTCTCGCACACCCACACTCTCTCACACACACACTCTCACACACCTGCATGCTCTCACACACCTACACACTCTCACACACACACACACTCTCACACACACACACACTCTCACACACACACACACTCTAACACACCTGCATGCTCTCACACACCCACACTCTCACACACACACACACACACTCTCACACACCTGCATACTCTCACACACCTGCATGCTCTCGCACACCCACACTCACACACACACTCTCACACACCTGCATGCTCTCACACACCCACACTCTCACACACACACACACACACACTCTCACACACCTGCATACTCTCACACACCTGCATGCTCTCACACACCCACACTCTCACACACACACACACTCTCACACACACACACACTCTCACACACACACTCTCTCACATACCTGCATGCTCTCACACACCCACACTCTCACTCACTCACACACACACACACACACACACACACACA
>NC_092728.1:96062692-96065192 GCF_047496885.1 Scyliorhinus torazame | reverse complement strand
CACACACACACACACACACACACACAGTCTCACACAGCTACATGCTCACACACCTGCATGCTCTCACACAGCTACACACTCTCACACACCCACACTCTCACACACCTGCATGCTCTCACACAGCTACACGCTCTCACACACCCACACTCTCTCACACACCTGCATACTCTCACACACCTGCATGCTCTCACACACACACGCTCTCACACACACACACACTCTCACACACACACTCTCACATACCTGCATGCTCTCACACACCCACACTCTCTCACACACACACACACACACTCTCACACACCTGCATGCTCTCACGCACCTGCATGCTCTCACACACCCACACTCTCACACACACACACACTCTCACACACCCACTCTCACACACCTGCATGCTCTCACACACCTGCATACTCTCACACACCTGCATGCTCTCACACACCCACACTCACACACACACAATCTCACACACACTCTCACACACCTGCATGCTCTCACACACCCACACTCTCACACACCCACACTCTCACACACACTCTCACACAGCTACATGCTCACACGCCTGCATGCTCTCACACACACCCACACTCTCTCACACACACACACTCTCACATATCTGCATGCTCTCACACACCCACACTCTCACACACACACACTCTCACACACACCTGCATGCTCTCACACACCCACACTCTCACACACACACACACACACTCACACACCTACACGCTCTCACACACCCACTCTCACACACCTGCATGCTCTCACACACCTGCATACTCTCACACACCTGCATGCTCTCACACACCCACACTCTCACACACACTCTCACACACCTGCATGCTCTCACACAGCTACACGCTCTCACACACCCACACTCTCACACACCTGCATGCTCTCACACACCTGCATGCTCTCACACACCTGCATGCTCTCACACACCCACACTCTCTCACACACACACACACTCTCACACACCTGCATACTCTCACACACCTGCATGCTGTCGCACACCCACTCTCTCACACACACACACACACACTCTCACACACACACACACTCTCACACACCTGCATGCTCTCACACACCCACACTCTCACACACCCACTCTCACACACCTGCAAACTCTCACACACCTACACGCTCTCACACACACACACACACTCTCACACACCCACTCTCACACACCTACACGCTCACACACACACTCTCACACACCCACTCTCACACACCTGCATGCTCTCCCACACACCCACTCTCACACACACACACTCTCACACACCTGCTTGCTCTCACACAGCTACATGCTCTCACACACCCACACACACTCTCACACACCTGCATGCTCTCACACCTGCATGCTCTCACACACCTACACGCTCTCACACACCCACTCTCACACACCTGCATGCTCTCACACACCTGCATACTCTCACACACCTGCATGCTCTCGCACACCCACACTCTCACACACACACACTCACACTCTCACACACACACACACTCTCACACACCTACATGCTCTCACACACCTGCATGCTCTCACACAGCTACACGCTCTCACACACCCACACACACTCTCACACACCTACATGCTCTCACACACCTACACGCTCTCACACACCCACACTCTCACACACCTGCATGCTCTCACACACCTGCATACTCTCACACACCTGCATGCTCTCACACACCCACACTCTCACACACACACACACTCTCACACACCCACACACACTCTCACACACCCACTCTCACACACCTGCATGCTCTCACACACCTGCATACTCTCACATACCTGCATGCTCTCGCACACCCACACTCTCTCACACACACACTCTCACACACCTGCATGCTCTCACACACCTACACACTCTCACACACACACACACTCTCACACACACACACACTCTCACACACACACACACTCTAACACACCTGCATGCTCTCACACACCCACACTCTCACACACACACACACACACTCTCACACACCTGCATACTCTCACACACCTGCATGCTCTCGCACACCCACACTCACACACACTCTCACACACCTGCATGCTCTCACACACCCACACTCTCACACACACACACACACACACTCTCACACACCTGCATACTCTCACACACCTGCATGCTCTCACACACCCACACTCTCACACACACACACACTCTCACACACACACACTCTCACACACACACTCTCTCACATACCTGCATGCTCTCACACACCCACACTCTCACTCACTCACACACACACACACACACACACACACACACACACAGTCTCACACAGCTACATGCTCACACACCTGCATGCTCTCACACAGCTACACACTCTCACACACCCACACTCTCACACACCTGCATGCTCTCACACAGCTACACGCTCTCACACACCCACACTCTCTCACACACCTGCATACTCTCACACACCTGCATGCTCTCACACACACACGCTCTCACACACACACACACTCTCACACACACACTCTCACATA